>NC_139640.1:12397239-12429739 GCF_964638095.1 Poromitra crassiceps | reverse complement strand
CATTAGAGCCACCCATACCTCTTTGTAACTTGTGCACATCTCGTACATTATATTTCTTATTCCTCACAGCACTCATCTTGTCTTGTTATCGTGATTCGGAGTTCTCAGTGTTTTGCTAGCTTCTAGCTAAGGGTTCGTTAGCTAACGTTAGTTAGTTTAACCAGCTTAAACGTCATACAAGTCCGCAATCATTAAATTCGTGTCCGTGTCCAGGCAGCGGTCAAATCAAATATCCATTCAGCCAAGTCCGTAATCCAAATTCAGTAATCAGTTCCAGAAATAGTGTCGAAAAACCAGATAGTTAGAGATAAGTTTGATAAACACAGCGACTAGCACAGCGACCGGGCCGGTAAGGAGAGGAAGCCGATAAAGCGGAAACTGGCTCGCCGAGTTGGCAAGAAAACCGGAAGTTCGTCTAATCGCTTGTGCAACTATTGCGAACAAGGTATTATGTGGTTTAATGAAGCAGTGATGTGTGGTTTTGTTTAATGTAACTGTGAAGTGAAGGCTATTGTTATTGTGACAGTCATGCTAACGTTAGCTTCTATTGACATTTGAGTAGATGGCTGTGGCTTCATGCTGATGCTAGCTTTCTATGTATACAGTCAAGGTTTTGTTTGTTTGTTGTAAGAGCTCATTTTATTTCTTGATCCTGTAGTTCTTACGGTGTTTCGTGGAGAAAGGAGAAGGAAGGAAGGCAATTTGTGTTCAAAATAAAGGCTGAACATAAATAAAAGGCTTCTTGAACATCAGTACGCTTCACCATTGTCTGGCTGGGGTTCACTACAAAGATCATTTCACATTTTATGCAGTCAGTATGTGACAATATCAACCCAATTTAAAATCATTTAAAAGTGCACAAAAGAATAATTTAAGAATAATTTAAGAATGAGAGCACAGACTACAAGATAGTAAACTGCCACTTGCAGTAAACAGACAGCAGACTGAAGGAGGTTGCTAGGGAACTGGGATGTAACAGGTATCTTACTTTTTCTCTGTCTCTTTTTTCCTGTACCCAATAACATTGACGAGTGTAGAAGTTATGTCATCTACACTGAGACAACACTCACCCACGCACACACACTCACACGCGCGCGCGCGCGCGCACACACACACACACACACACACACACACACACACACACACACACACGCACACACACACACACACACATACACGCGCACACATACACGTATTCACCTTATTCACCACGCCCACTTTTTCTCTCTTCCGCGTTCGACGCAACGTATTTGTCCTTCCTGTTCAGCGCTAGTTGGCGGCCATTTTCAAAATAAAACGTCAGTATGAATGAAGTTTGCCAACATTCAGAATTAAGCTACACTGCGGTCAACTTCAGTGACATGTTCATAGCGTTACTGCTGCGAGGAGCCGATGGCTGTTACCCGGTCGGCATTTAACGTTAGTTACAAAAGCACGTCGACAGTGTTTTCTCACTGCCAGTAGCCTAACTACAGTAGGGTTTGACAGATAGCTGGTCCGACCGGTGTCACCACAGTCGGCGCTCTCGGTCCTCGCTGCTCGTTAAATATTTCCAATAGGCGTTATTCTGATAAACTGGTCACATATATGTTACGTTCTCACCCGACAAATATTAAAACTTTAAAACGGTTTGGTTTTTTTTTTAGCTTGAAAACAGCTTTTTGGCAAGTCTAAATGACTGCGGTAGGCGTACTCTACTTCCGTGTCTAAAACCGGAAAGACGATTACGAAATGATGTCATGCAGAAGCTTCCTTGTTTGGGCAAAGAATAAGGTGAATAGAGAGAAGCTGATTGATCAGTGTCACTGAAAAGTGAGCACCTGTTCTCCTGCGGGACTCTTTGTCTGTGGCGTTAACATAATGACCATGTATATCATCCATCTCTTCTGAACTCTGACAAATGGATATTACACCACCTCCACCATCTTTATCTGCCCCAATCCAATTTCCTCACACAGACCAACATGTGCTTCTAACTATGTGAAATACACAAGATAGAGCTGTACGCAGATCTCAAATAAGCCATACTGTACCATTTCAATGTGAAAGATCTAATCTCTGTACCGTATATTCTTGGCAGTGGAGACCAAAATTCTCTCATTTTGGCCAATGTAAATCCCTGCCTGGCACCCACAGACACACCTATAACACAGCTGACACAGCTCTAGTTAGCTTCAACTGCTGCCTTCACTCAGATCATCTTTTTCCTGCTCATTGACTCATTGATGTTTTTGTTTTGTTTTGAATCCTAAATGGGCTCGATGAGCAGTAGCCTATCCACCTTATTTTTGGCGGCCATTTTTGCTCTAGCTGATGGGTGCTTCTTCCGGTGTGATCCTCCCAGCCTTGTTGCTGACAGCTTGACACCCGTCTGGGCGAACGGAGCAAATCACTAATCAGGTCCAGCTTGGCAAAAATCTTGTCGATAAATATCCCTTTAAGAGCGCAGTGCATTCATGGGTAATCGTGGCTAATATTAGCCGCTAGTTAGTTATGTTACATGGCAGTAAAACGCCACTGAATGACCAAATTGAAATAACTTTTAACCATTTCGGGCACAACCGTTTCCATACGGACCCATCAGTGTTGGTTAGTTGTTTATAATGTGGCTGACTATATTTCTAACGTTCTATCTATCTCTGCACACTGAGAATACTGGGAGGCGGGCCATAGCATCTCTGTCGATGATTTGATTCGACAGTTCTGGGCACTGGCGTTGGCGTTGGCCAATCCTGGCGTGTTCCACCCCCAAATCGATTGTCTTCTGGTGCAAAGCGAGTGGCTTCTAGGACGAACAGGCTCTCTGAGCCGCGCGCCACTAACGTTATTTTAGAGCAGCGCAGTAAATACAATATTCCTGGAACGCGAGTTTAACTTAACAGTTACATGTCCTCTGCATTCTACATAAAATTAAGATATTACGGGTTGTTTTATTTGGTATGTTACATACTTATTGGCCAAGTTATTTTCAATTCAGCCAGGGTACAAGGGACTGAGTGTAGGTGGCCATCTTTTCAAATCAAGTAGAATACATTAGGAAATGGCAAGCTGCAAAAATAAGTCACGTTAAACCGGACCTTGTACGCACAATTATTTTTTACAGTGGGGCATTCAAAAATAAGGTGGATAAGGGTTGGGTATTGTTTGGATTTTAACTATTTTCAATTCTGATTCTTTGAGGGGCGTGCTCAAAACAAGTTATTTATTTACTATTTCACAGATTTTTTTTAAACCGTTGCATAAGTCATATTCAGTCATATTCATATTATCATAACAGTGCTTGTTCTTTAATTATGAACTTTTGTAAACATCAGCAGTTTATACTTTTTTGTATACAATTTTAAATTAACTTTATGAAGAGGTCTGTGTCTGCCACTTTTTACTTTGCACAAGTGCAGACTTCAAATTCCTCATTTGTAATCAAATTACTTACTATGGCTATTAAAATGAATCTTGATAATACTGTATGTCTGGGTGGGAACTCAGATTTCAAACATGTTCTGCACACAAATTGAGTTTAGGAATCATTTGCGATGACACGTTACATGTATATTTCAGTTTGTGCGTTGAATGAATGTAATGAGTGATTGTTTTGATATTTATTGGGGACTACGGATGTAAATTAGCATTAGCTAACTCCGGCATATTTACATGTTTTCGTATATAGAGGCTTCTGTATTTCTGAACATGTCCATTAATGTGCATTGTCCCGTCACAATAAACCAATAAAGTAAAGTAAAGTAAAGGACGATTCCTTTTCAAATCCTTTGGAGTTTAGATTCCTTTGCAATCAGAATTTTGGAACTGGTTCTCAAGTAACATGTGTTGGAGACTTAGGACTTGGGTCACACTATATACAGTGAGGAACTCTTTGCTGGGACCTCTACAGTGAGTGTGTTTACATGCACACAATAAACAGATAATTCAGAATAATCAAGTAACTGGCAATAATCTGATGATTTCCGCGTTCACATGCACTTAGTAAATAGCGGGAACTCACCTCAAATTCTGTGAGTGGACATTGAGTGCAATGAATAAACCTGATGAGTCAGCAGAAACCTAGGTGTGTTTATCGGTTTTCTCATAAACTGATAGCGGCCTTTATCCGGTAAAGGATTGTCCTTCAATTAAATAAATGTTTGACTTTTTTTTATTGAGTGAGTAGAAATCTGAATGAAATCGATTGATACCTTCCTGTCTCAGATGGCTCTAAAATTGTATATGACCATGACATGTTTTTGCTTCAGGACCACCAAACATTTAGTAAGAAACATTTAGCTGATTTGAGATGTTTTCCCAGCATACCTCTCCACATAGTAACCCTGCACAGGGCCGGCTCCATCTGCGCTGGGCGGCTCCCAGCACAGGAAGACGTAGTCCTTGTTGACATCAGACACCTGGACTGCCAGTGGAGACGCTGGACCTCCTGCCACTGCAGCTGAAGCATCTGGAGGTGGAAAGAACTTGTAACGGGCCTGGAAATTCAAACCCCAACCCAACTGACCCGTCAAAGTCAAAGCCCAAGCCCATACAGCGGGAGATGTTTGATGAATAAAATAAATCGACTGGTGACATTTTAACATGTAGAGAGTCCTGAGCCATGCTTTCAAGGAAGCCAAAATCTTTACTCCGTGTAGAAATATGAGAAATACTGTGTGTGTGTGTGTGTGTGTGTGTGTGTGTGTGTGTGTGTGTGTGTGTGTGTGTGTGTGTGTGTGTGTGTGTGTGTACGTGCTCATGAAGAATTCAGTGGAGATGAATGTGAAAGTGGTGGTTGAGGTGCAATATAATTATACAGGAGTAACGCTTGGTGCTATATTGAATCACTGCCCAGACACATTTCACAGCTTTGATGAGTCAAGTGACAGTTATCTCCTCTGGTTTTCTTGCATGTTGCTACAAGCGATGTAAAAGAGACAATAATAGCATAGCTGTTTGTGAATGGTAAATAGTTTCCCTGCAAAAGCAGCACACGTTGATCTACAACAAACATTTGATAGGAGTAGGCATCAGCTTTTAACCGCCAAATAGTAAATAGCTAATTTCAGAACTGATCATTTTGTTTAGGGAGGTCACTGAATAGCTAAACAGTTGGTTTGATCTCCAGTGTCAACAGTACACAAGCCTGTCTCCATGTATGTAATCGTGCATTCCTTTATAACTGGGAACTGGTAATCTTAGCGGTTCAAAGTTCAGCTGGGACGTGACGTCACTAGAGCTGGTATTTCCCATTCCAAACTCGTAGGAGCCTCAGCAGCCCGACCTCAAAAATCCAAGATGGCTGCTCCGCGCAACAACAGTAGTTATAATCGTATAAATGCTATTTAGCACTTCTGTCTTGTTTGTGTCAAGTTAAATCAGCTGTACACACAGCACGGCCTACTTCTATCTGTGTTGACATGAGGCTGCAGTGTTTGTATGCGCAAAATGCCACAAAATGCCATGTTATCAACTGTTATTGCTAACAATGGCTAGCCTGGATAGCGACTGGATCTGACCAATGAACAGTGAACTTCCCAGCTCAAGTTTTCTGCAAATGGAACGCTAACAAAACGGATGTGACGTCATTTAGCCTCCACATCCCAGTTATTTTGCGATAAAGGAACGCACGATAACTACCGACAAAAAACAATACAAAATAAATAAATGCAGGAAAAAGATAGAAAATTAGATCCCCCGGCTTCTATTTTTTGTTTTTACTTAAATGTTTTATGGTCACTCACGATTCTCTGGAAGATCGGTTGGCTTGGTTCAAGCCTTAAAACTCGTTATATAAGGATTTTTCTAAATGGATAAATGAACGGGGAATTCACTTCTGGGGCAAGGGATGTCACATGACTGTTGAGCTCTATATATAGAGTGGTATTCTGTCCTCACCGCTGATGTAGACGAAGGCCCTGTGCTCCGGCACTCCATCCCAGGTCCTCAGGCGGACAGAGTACGTGCCCTCATGCTCCTTGTGTGCTCCTCTCAAAGTGATGGAGGCCATGTCGCTGGTCGTCTTCATCTCCACCCTGCTGGACTGATGCAGCTTGACCCCTGAAGGATGAGTTGGAGGGGTAAAAAATAGCAGTAATAATTATAGGGCTGGGCAATATAATCGATACGGCAATATATCGCGATATTTTATTTCCCGATACTGTATCGATACTGGACGCCATGTATCGCAATATTATTATTATTATTATTATTTATTTTATTTTTTTTGCAGGCCATGCCAGGCCTCTGCATCTGGTGATTCCCACCCCTAATCGATACTGTATCGATATTTCACATATCGATGCGTTCAGTAACACTCAACACATATTATTACACTACCTGGGTGATACACAGTGTGTTGTATCTTTAGCTCTATTATTTAATTTTGAGTAAATTCTGTAGAATATCGCAATATATCGCAATATGTATCCCATCGCAATATATCGTGATACAATCATATCGTGACCCAAGTATCGTGATACGTATCGTATCGTGAGATCCTTGCCAATAGCCAGCCCTATAAGGAGCTAACTCCTCAACACCGCAGGTACACAGTATCTACACAGTCTCCTCCTCCTCTACTCACCATCTCTGAACCAGCTGAGGTCCTGCTGGAACGGCAGCAGGGCCGAGGAGAAGCCACACTGCAGGGTGAGGCTCTCCCCCTCCTTCACCCAGGTCGGGGGGAAGGTGTCGCCAAACTGGGCATCCTGCTCCAGCACCAAGGCTAAGGTGGAGGGAGGAAAAAAAATATAGATATAATATTATTATTATTAGGGGTCCAAGCACGAAGCTAGCTGTACCAGGTGCACTGGATCAGTCAATCAGATGAATGGAGGTGGTGGTGTAGGGGAAAAGTGTTTTAACTCATTGAGTGCCAGCCATTTCTGGAAAACGGATGCTCCCAGTGCCAGCCCTTTCAGAGCGTTTTCAGTGATTTCTCAAGACCCACAGAATATTGTGTGATATTACTATGTAAACACCGAACACGCCCAAAGAACAATGAGACTCTCTTGTATCATCAGCAAAAAAAAGTTTATTGATATCATTTTCCGTTCTTTAGTTCTCAGCAGTAGAAGATAGGTTGATTTCACCAAAAACAGACGTTTCAAACTAGAAGCTGAGATAATGAGCCTTTTGTGAAATGAAGCATTTCAAGCACATCACTGACTCTGAAGCTAATATTTTCTGATGTAGTGATGTGGTGTAGTTGTGTGGTGCCCTGCGTGCCCCACTCCCCTCAACTGCAAACTCCTCCTCCGTGGGAGTGTCTCTGGTGGCTCTGCTCGAATCTCTGCTACCTGCGTCAGGCGACGAATCTCTTCCTGCTGGAGCTGGGATAAACTCATCCCCACACTAACACACAGCTTGCATGCTGGAGCTGGGAGAAACTCACCCCCACACTAACACACAGCCTGCATGCCAGAGCTGGGAGAAACTCATCCCCACACTAACACACAGACTAACGCACCCAGCGTCTATTTTCGGAGCGCTCCGCCGTTTTTGTGCGCCGGCTCCCAGCGCGACACCGAAAAGCCAAACCGGACTGCTGTGAATGGTTTGGCTTTTCGGTGTCGGGTGCTGCTTTTCTGGCGGCTAATCGTGTGGAGAAACTATGCAGCAGAGACAGAGGGGCTCAGTTGTGGGAGCGGATTGACTGCTGTTCGCAGCTAACGTTAGCTCCAGCCAGAGCAATCTATACGGCTCTGGCTCCAGCATGCATCGGTTTCCGTTTCATCACGGGGCTTCTTCTGCTGTTTTTCCTCACCTTTCTCTAATCTGGAGAGCACTGTCGCCACCTAATGGGTCCGTAAAATAGCTTATACACCTTCAACATCCACCATATTTTTACAGGAGATGCATCAGGCTTTGATCCACATCCCACCGTCAAACAACGCAATTGACATCTTTAGACGTCATTGGCACTCTACGTTACTATTTGAATTGACGTCTTTAGACGTCATTGGCACTCAATGAGCTAACATAAGGTTAAGTTTATTTCATATGGACATCACAGAGCATTGGAGATGTAACATACATATATGCACAACAACCAGATACACAGTGTTAAGTGTTTATAGTGGAATGCTCATTTTCAACATCCAATTCAACCTTAAAAATCTTATATTTGAAACCTGTTGAATGAAACCTCCGAAAGCGATAACGGGGAGTCTAAAGGGAGGTTTACACAATCTGAAATATATTTTCATTTTTATGTAAAGGGCCGCTATGAAGGTAATTTTAAGTGACAGTAATGTGTTGATGTGATTTGAAATGTATTCCTATTCTTGTGTGTTTAATTAATGCCAACTAAGAGATGTCAAGAGTTTTGGCCTTAAAGGGACACTCCATGGAAAAACAATGCTGATTTATTTTGCACATAATCTCACACAGCCAAAAACCATAGGCGATTCTAGGCTTTCCAAACAGGGGTTGCACCACCAGGAAGGTAATAGTACTCCGACTAGGGGGTATCTAGGGGGGGCTCCTACGCCTACGCCCTTACTGACCACAACGCCTTACTGACCACAACACCCTGACTGACCACAACACCCTGACTGACCACAACCCCCTAGCGCTGGCTGACCACAACGCCCTTAGTGACCACAACACCCTGACTGACCACAACACCCTGACTGACCACAACACCCTTAGTGACCACAACACCCTGACTGACCCCAACACCCTTAGTGACCACAACACCCTTAGTGACCACAACACCCTGACTGACCACAACACCCTTAGTGACCCCAACACCCTGACTGACCCCAACACCCTTAGTGACCACAACACCCTTAGTGACCACAACACCCTGACTGACCACAACACCCTTAGTGACCCCAACACCCTGACTGACCCCAACACCCTTAGTGACCACAACACCCTTAGTGACCACAACACCCTGACTGACCCCAACACCCTTAGTGACCACAACACCCTTAGTGACCAAAACACCCTGACTGACCACTACACACATGCTTGGCCCCCGTCATCGCCACTTGTGGCTATATTTATTATTATTATTATTATTATTATTAGGCTATTATTATTATTCAGACAGTAATACATGTTTGTAGAGTGACACAGCATGTGTACAGGCCTCCTTCTGGAGTGTGACAGGTAAAGCAGGAGAAGAATAAGGAAGAGGAGAAAGAGAAAGAGAAGAGCTCCACTGACAGCAGACAATATCATACGAGAGCTCCTCCTGCAACCATCTCCTCACGTCGTTAATCCTTCCCGACCAAGATGGCTGCCACGTCTCTATAGTGTCGTGTACAGTTACGCTGCGGTGAAATCCATTTCTCATTATTCCCAGCAAGCCAGAAGTAAGAAGCTTTCCTTCTCCTCGCTCTCTCTCACTTGTGGTGCAGAGAGCGAAAATGAACAAAGCAAACCAGGGCTCCTTCATTAAGGAGAAAGCGGCTCTTGGCGGCGACTGGCACGCAGGCGTAATGGAAAAAGTCCCCCTGCTCCATCTCAGGGAGCGCAGAGAGCCCATAAAGGACAGGAGAGAGAAATCCCCGGGAGGGAAAAATAAATAAAATAAACACAGATGAAAACGAGAGAGAAATGCGATTGAGGACAGCAGAAAAGCCGAAGTCGATGTGACAATCTTTTTGAAAGTAGACACCGCTCCTGACAAGCTATAGGCCTACCTTCAGCTACCATTTTCACGCTTGACAAAACACTGAAGCGATGCAATTTGTGATGTGTGAAAGCTATGTTTTGCTACAAGGCCTTTGTGACAAATCCTATTTCTCAGAGATGAATCTGAGGGGCAGTGACGCGTCGCTTCTATTACGATGTCATTCTAATGAGCAGGCCAGGCAATCACAGGGACGGGGTTAGGGATGGGGCCGATCCGATCCAATATCGGTATCGGGTGCCGATATGGCACTAATTCACGGATCGGATCGGATCGGAATTGGATTTTCTTTTTTTTTTTCTTTTTTTTTTTTGCAATTCCAGCACACAGCTGGCCGTAATTTGTGTAATAATGTATAATAGTATCCTTCTTCGCCTTGTATATTTTCTTAATTTTGTCTGCTTTTTGCAAGGTATATTTAAAAAAAAAAACTTTAATTGGCCAAATCTTTGCCTATACTGTATGTTCAAGAAAAATATTGGTATCGGCATAATATCGGTATCGGCAGATATCCAAATTCAGGTATCAGAATCGGATCGGAAGTGAAAAAAGTGGATCGGTGCATCCCTAGACGGGGTATCGCTTGAACAAAACGTACCGTTTAGATCTTTCCTTCTCGATCACCCGTGTTGATGATGATAAATCCGCCACAGTTGCTCTTTGTGTTTCATGTTGGAAAATATCATCTGCTCTTTTGCGACGCTCCTCCTGAGATAATCAAGTATCAGCTGCATGAAAATGGCAGCAAGCCGGCCCTGATAGTATTACACGCTGATAAAGCTTGATTCAAAATGATTGCCATTTAATTTCTGGCCATGTGGGGGATGTTTCTAGATACTGGCTGGCACTTGTGCGGCATTTCACTCTCGTAACGGGACAAGCCCCGTCTTTTATTGTCACACGAACACTACAACACATGCATGCGGCCACAACACACTCATGCTGACGGTGGCCGGTGAAAAGTGTCCTCTGCATTTAACCCATCCAGGCATGTCCTTTCCTCCGGGGGGCAGGCCAGGAGCAGTGGTCGCTTTCTCGTACAGCGCCCGGGGACCAACTTCGGGTGTTGTCGTCACTGGTCGGATGACGATGACGATCTGATCTTCTGCATGTTTTTAGTGGGGGGGTTATATACGGAGGAACCCCCTGGGGGAGCACGGGGAGAACATGCAAACTCCACACAGAGAGAAAGGCCCTTACGACGAGATACCCCAGCTGGGCAGTAGGCACTGAAGATATGGGGGGGAACACAACCACAGCGCCCACAGTGTCCCAGGCGAGAATCGAACTCAGGACCTTCTGACTGTGAGGCGACAGCTCTACCACTGAGCCACCGTGCCCCCAGTGGTGATATACCGGCAAACAATGAAAAAGGTGGCTAAACTCATTCATAAAAACAAATACAGGGGACTCATGCAGCAAGAAAGGCACAAGTGAAAGTAAAAAAATGCGGCCAGGAGGAATGCTCCGTGCCTAGCAAGTAGGTTAGGCTTTATGCTCAAACAATGTTGACATTAGTAGGTGAAATTAAGGACGTATAGCTGTCTGTGGCGAGTTGGTCTGAGGATATTCCCTCTGGAAACCAGCTCCAGAACTGCAATCTGTCTAGCCAGTTGTGCATTCCCTTACAAAAACTACTAACGTTATAGTAGTATGCATTTATAGCCTATACTATTCCCCCGATGAACGTTATGCAGACTGCAGCTGTTTGATATGCCGGCGTGGTCTTTCAGAACGGACGCTAATAAGGCTACTTCATGGGAATAATTTGCTTTACAAAAAACTGGAACCAAAAGATCAGAATTAGCCTTGTACCTAATAGGCTACATGATGGTGCCTCTGTGATCCATAAAGTCGATCAGATGAATATTGAAAGCCTTGTTACCATGCTGCATGTGGACAACACTTTCCTGTTTTATCACTTTGATCCTTAACGACCGCAGCTGCTCCTCGTTGGCTGGCGTACATCGGCGATGTTTGGTTGTTGAATGAATTCGTTCATCATACAGTAGCCTAGGCTACACTAACCTATGAAAATATTCATTTGGGCTAGGAGGAGCTGGGTGGAAATGCCTCCGCTCGCCTTTCAATCCGGGAGGGGTGGATATCACCTGAAAGCACACCCCAGGACGGGAATGGGGCGGTGCTGCTTGGCTGTGTGTGAAAGCAATTTCTGTGGCGAGGCTGCCGGCTTTGCGGGCCTTCTGAACTGCAATTTGGCGCGATCCGTGTGTGAAAGCGGCTAGTAACTAATTACATTTCCCAAGTAACTTGCCCATATTGGTACTAATTCACTAAGTACTGCAGCTGTCCCGCAACATAGTCTTATGTACACCCATCTATGCATGCACAGAAACACAAACTCCTGCCGTGACGCACAGAAACCATCAACAACACTCCCTGGGTGCACACTCACTCAGAGCAGCACCCAGAGAGCTGTGCCACTGCCTTCAAAGCCACTCTCCTTTCACTGGAGGAGAGGACAACTTCAAAGGGCGGGAGAAAATGAAAGGCGACACTTTTCATTCGCCGTCGGCGTGAAACTTACCGGGGGTCGGTGAGCGCTCTGAACCAGCCACAGCTCCTTGATACGCTGACTCACAGAGCGGTGGAGAGGGACGAGAGGGAGGCAGCCAGGGTGAGGGACAGATGGAGGGGATAAGAGATAGAGAGAGAAATTAGACAAATCAAACCTGGCAAAGCCCCGTTTATGCACGTCACATCTATTGATATTTAGAGGACAGCCCATATTTCTAATCAATAGAGTGATTATAGATGTTCGCTTATGGCCCATATGATTAGTATAGATATTTACATGTTGCCATGTGCCCATGAGCAATGGAGTTGCTATGTACGCCCATGTGCCCATGAGCAATGGAGTTACATTGCATAAGAATGTTCATGAGAGTATATTACAGTTATACACATACACACTCTTCATCAATGACCTATCTGCTAGGTCAACCTTCAGGTATCCTCCACAAAACATCTTCAAACTCCTAAACAATATTGATTAGAAATATGGGCTGTCCTGTGAATATCAATAATCCCTCCTTTGACACCTCAAAATGTGGTGTCACAATTTTTGGGCGCTCTGTCTCCCACTCCCTCCCCCATTGTCCATTCTATTAGCAAGCCAGGGCGTTTGGGTCTCTCCCCTGGACAGTATTGGGGTTCTTCCCCTCCTGGTGGGGTGTATTCCCACCATACTTGCTGTTCCAATTGGCAGTTCTGGTTTACACCACGGTGTGGAACCTAGTTCCCACCTTCTAATGTGTCCGATACAGCTGATTTTGGAGCCACTGCTGGCTGACAATATCCTATATAATGGGCTCTTTCTTTTCCTTCTAGGTGGACTGTATAATCGGAGCACTCAGATATTAAAAACCCGATCAAATTGGTGACACCCGACGTGGATGGGAGTGTGGACCGGAGTGTGGACCGGAGTGTGGACCGGAGAGTGGACCGGAGAGTGGACCGGAGTGTGGACCGGAGAGTGGACCGCGACACATCAGGAGTAGAGCGGCCGTAGCGGGCCGGACGCTCGCTTGGAATTGCAGACACTCACCAGGCCGGCCTAAAAACAAGGTAAGACGCACCTTTTTTAATATAAAGTGTAGCAGTATTGTGCTTAAGATCAACGACCGGTCGTGGTGGAGCAGAATACTGAGACACTCCTTCAAGTCTAGATCAATAACAAATATTAGAAATGTATAACTACAGAGGTGTTTGAGGAAACAACTGCACACAAAGTTGTCTACTCTTAGCACAAAACTCAAGCACACTTGAGATAAGTGCAGCCACTGTATCGCACAGGGTCCAGCAGTAACAAGGTGCCACCTCTTTGTAGATCAATTCGATGGTGAGAACCTTAATGAGACACTTCAAGCCTCATATATATATATATATATATATATATATATATATATATATATATATTATATGTATATATAATATTAATATGGAAACGCAGTCCAGTTAGAACAGGCTGGATAGGCTACCTCACCTGTGCGTAATGCTCCCTGCGTTGCAGAGCCACCAGCATTATAAGGGACCCTCACCACCCTTCCTATGGACTGTTTTCCGTGCTAGATCCAGCAGGATGCTGAATAGTTTCTTTCCTCAGGCAGTCAGGATCGCAAATGGACTGTGCCCCTCACGCACACAGGCACACACACTGATTTAACACCCCCCCACCACGACCACGGAGAGTGGACCTCGACACATCAGGAGTAGAGCGGCCGTAGCGGGCCGGACGCTCGCTTGGAATTGCAGACCCTCACCAGGCCGGCCTAAAAACAACAAGGTAAGATGCATGTTTTTTTATATAAAGCGTCTAGGGCTAGAACTAGAACATTTAGGGTGAGTGCCTGGAATTACCAAGTAAGTATATCTTGATTGATAAATGGTGAAAATGTGTAGGGTACAGGTCAGAGACAATTGAGCTCCATATAGGGTAAACTGAGTGTAGTTTAACCGTCTCAAGCTTGAGCGGGGAGGAGTGGAAATGGTTTACCGCCACTGAGCCACTCCTTCAAGTCTAGATAAATAAAAATATTAGAAATGTATAACTACAGAGGTGTTTGAGGAAACAACTGCACACGAAGTTGTCTACTCTTAGCACAAAACTCAAGCACACTTGAGATAAGTGCAGCCACTGTAGAGTGTAACTGCTTTGGGGAAGGGTGGTTTTCTCACTGACAATTAGCGGATGTCTATAAAACTGCCAGAACCTTTGCTACTTTTGAATATTAATTCTGAGTGGAAAGTCAAAGGAACTTACGAGTTTGTCGTTCGGCTTGGCAGCCAGTAGACATTTTAGCAGGAACCCTATCTGAAAATAACCATTGCAAGTCTCGAAAGAGCAAGTGGGTTGGGTAAAGAAGACAAGTATTTAGAGGGCAAAATAAGGCGAAGCAGAAATGAGAAGCATAACGTTTGAAGACATGCTGAAAAGAGCAGAGGCTCTGAGTGATGAAGTCACAAACACCGGTAAATGCCTGAAAGTAAAAGAAGCGAACAATGCCATTATTGCTCAATGGCAAAAGGACAATTTGGTTCCGCAAGCACATGAAGCACCTATCACCAGTAAGGATCAAGGCAGAAAAGATGAAATGCCAAAAAATGAAAGATGCAAATGCTGGCACCATCGACATAAATAAAGATGGACGCCACTTGAGGTCCCGTTTAGTGAAGCCGCTGCATGTCAGATCGCCGCCCTGGCGGCTGAATCCAGTATTAAGTCACAAGGGCCGCCTCACCATGTTAGTGGATGGGAAAATCACAACCGAAATATTCACAGTAAACGTCAGATAATTTTTTTCCAAAGGTGGTTTGTATCATTTTAGATAGTCATTATCATGCTAATGCCTGTGCAAGTGGTCATTTTTCTGATCAGTTTGTTTTTAAGTAGTTATTTGACATATAAAAAGGGATAAAAATGGGTGA
Organism: Poromitra crassiceps; assembly: GCF_964638095.1. Taxonomy (NCBI): domain Eukaryota; kingdom Metazoa; phylum Chordata; class Actinopteri; order Beryciformes; family Melamphaidae; genus Poromitra; species Poromitra crassiceps. The sequence goes on along the minus strand of NC_139640.1, from coordinate 12,414,666 downwards.
TTGACAGCTGTGGCAGCCAGTCTCAAGCCGTCATTGGCTGGACAGGCTCTTCACATTGTAGATCTATCGTCATAGACAAGACACACGGCTTCATCTGTTATGTCTTTTATCTAACGCTGCCTGGAGGTCGGGGTGGCTCTGCTGGGTGTGTGGGCCCGGGACAGAGGCTCTTAGCACGGGTAGTGGCTCCCTGGAGGTCGGGGTGGCTCATGGGTTGGCTGTGCTGGCTACCAGACATATCAATGGACCGCAATAAAAAGAACATTGTTTTGAGAAAGGTGCGCGAGGAATTAACGTTGGTTGGGGACTGAAGTAAGTTCAGAAAATGTGTTTTAGTAGTTACTCCAGCTACGTTAGCAATAGCGTTAGCCGCTTTCGCTAGTCGGCTGTTTTTCATTATTTATCGGCTTAATATTACTATAACTTAACAACCGATAACGATAGCTGGAATAACACAATAATATACACATATTTTCAGAACTTACCAGGTTGTCCAACTGCCAGGAAATGTGTTTTATAACATTAACTCCCGTCCCGGGTCAGATGGGGCCTAGTACGCAAGCACCAACCATGAGCTAATCGCTAACGGGTTAGCCGTTAGCGTCACATAAACAGAGGTTTGACTGTGGGGATGTTCGTTCTTCACAAGCTCCTTTCTTAGCTGTTGTAAGGATATAGTTAACAGAGACGAGACTAGGCAGCTAGGCTAACGTTACCACTAAGCTATATTAAATGGAACGTTACAGGCTGCGCTGCGCTACCCACACTATACCAGTAAACAACGTAGCGTAAAGCCTCAAGGTTAGATTTGTAAAACCAACATTTGCTCCAAAAGGAATTAAATCATAAAGTATATATATATATATATATATATATATATATATATATATATATATATATATATATATATATAAAAAAGAAGTTCTCCAGCGCACACCAGGGTAGGAAAATAGACATTTTATTAACTTATAGGCTACATTAAAAACAAGAAACAAGGCGAACAACGCGTTTCACAAAGTGCTTCATCAGCTCTTTATCAGAACCATTGAGTAATTTGTCGACCATTTTAAGTATGCTAATAGAATCGTCAGCATACTTGATAATAAATCTGTCAGCATAGCGGCTGCGACAATCATTGGTATACAACAGGGGTGGCCAAACTTTATTTATTTATTTATTTATTTATTTATTTATTTATTTATTTCAGGGACAGTGCAACATTAATGAACATTTTCATGTAAATGTGCCGGATTATAGCCTTAGCTAATTTCCATCCGCAGTCCCTCGACAGGTGAGGTACAGAAAAGTTTAAAAGAAGAAATAAGAAAATTAGTGCATACGTAGGGCATTCATACACATACAGCAATGTAAATGACACATACATACACATAGGGTAAACACAAACAACACAACACAAATGAAACAAAAACAGGGAACATTAGGGATATTAACCAAGGTGGACACAGGACTTTCAAGGACATACAAAAACAACACATAAAACAAAAGGTTTAAATGTGATCGCAGGTTTGATTTGATCTGAGCCATGACTTTAACAGCCCCTTAAAGGTGTGAAAGCTGCTACTCTCTCTGACTGACATTGGTAGGCTATTCCATAGTTTGCTGCCCCCATAGGACAAAACATTTTGTCCGATAGAGGACCGTCTCAGAGGTAGTTCACAGTCGCCTCTCGACGAGCTTCGCGTGATGTTCTGGGTAGCTCTCCGTTTGATAAAGCATTCTAAAGGAGGTGGTGCTAGCCCATGAAGAACCTTATAAATCATACAAGCAATTTTAAATTTTCTATAATTGTCGAAGCTGAGGAGCTTAAACTTTAGAAGTATATTGCAATGGTGGTAAGATATAGGTTTCTTATCCAAAATTTTCAGGGCCTTTTTATATAGAGACTCGATGGACTTCAAGGTGGTTGCTCCTGAGAAGGACCAGCTCGTGAGGCAGTAGTCTATATGTGCAAAAATCATTGAGTGAAGAAAGGTTAGGGCCGCACTGTCAGTCAAAGATGCTCTAATCTGCCTAAAATTGCAGAGATTGAATTTTAAGAGTGTTCGATACCCTTTTAATATGACTCTTGAAAGAGAGTGTGGAGTCCAAAGTGAGCCCAAGATACTTAAATTCATCCACAGTTTCTATCTCCACCCCTCCCACAAGGATGTTAAGATGTGGGTTTAAGATGGGTTTTTTCGAGAAAGCCATAGCCACTGTTTTTTTGGTGTTTAATGCAAGATAAGATTTTTCGAGCCAGACCTGAATTTGAGTCATGGCTACAGAGAGGGTGTTAGAGGCTTCTTCCATAGTTTTGGATGGAGTGAAGATTACTGCGTCATCTGCGTACATTAAGGTGTTCATACTAGGGCATACATCTGGTAAATCTGGTAAACTACGGCCCGCGGGCCAACTGCGGCCCGCTGCCCGTTTTTAAGTGGCCCGCCATGAATTTAGAAAGATTTTTTTTTTTTTTTTTCCTGTTTCAAAGTTTAAAACGAAAACGAAAACGGGGGAAAAAACGGAAAAACAAAAACATTAAGAAAAAGAAACTGAAAAACAAAAACAAAAAAACGGATTCCCCCCATTTCGTTTTTTTCAATTTAAAACCATTGAAAATGGGTTATACTTGGGCACCCTGACCTGGTCTATTTATTAAAAAAATATATATATATACTGAATTAATGTTTAACACATTGAGTGCCAGCCATGTTTTCATTCCTGTAGGTAAGTTGTGCCAGGGGTGTTTTTGACGATTCTGGCTCATTTTAGAACAGCCGAGGATTCTTTTCTGTTAAGAATTCATGAACACCAATCATCTAAAAATAACTAATAGAATGTGTGCTTTCTCTGTCTAAAAGAGTTAGTTTGCAGAGTTAGTAGTTATGTAGATATTAGCCGTTGAGTACAGCATGGTTTCAGCGTCTGGAAATTTATTCAGAGATAAATGGCTTTTTGTGAAACAGTCACTTTAACCATTCATTTTTGGCATCAGTAAGACCGTCAGACATTCTAAACAATAGTTTTGAACAGTAATTTCCTCCATAACAACAGGAAACACCCCTCTCATTCAAACTCCTCCCTCCGTGTGTCTTCTCCTCCTTCCTCCTGGCTCTAACAGCGGGCGTGTCAGAAGCGCGTTGCTGCTGCCTGCCTGCCTGTCTGCGTGCCTGCCTGCCTGCTTGCCTGCGTGCGGGGACGAGTCTGAAATGGATTACTGTAAAATCGCCTCGCCATTTCCTTGAATGGCTTGCTCCCGCGGTGTGTGTGTGTGTGTGTGTGTGTGTGTGTGTGTGTGTGTGTGTGTGTGTGTGTTCGCGCGTTGCTCCGCGGCTCTGGGGGGAGGGGATCTCTGTCCGTTCTGTGTGTGTGTCTCCGGGCTTCTGACTGTAAAATCGCCAAGCCATTTCCGCGGGAGGCGGCTGCTTTTGGTCCGCGGCTGCTTTTGGTCCGTGGCTGTGGCTTCTCTCTGTCTCTGTCGCCACTTAGTGGTCGGTAAAATAGATTACACACATGCTCTTGCTCCAATAGTTATCTCGAAGATGTAAAAGGGGTTGATTGATGTCCCACCGTCAAAAAAACATGTAAGACGAGTTATTTCGGCTCTGGCACTCAAGCGTTGGATTATGTAAGACGAATTATTTCGGCTATGGCACTTAAGGTGTTAATACTAATGTTATGTTAAATTATCTCTGTCTTAACCTGTTGGCACAGGAAAATAAAATTTTATAACATACAGAAATACCCATTGTAATAGGTGAGCGCATCAATAAACTATGTGTCATATATTTATTTAGGTAGAAATTACATTTTTGATGGCACAAGGGTTTTCTGGTCCAATTTTTTAGCCGCGAAAACTGACGCGTTTAATATTGTTTGGCCCGCGACTCCTTATATTTTTCTGTATGTGGCCCACAACCAAAAAAGTTTGGCCACCCCTGGTATACAAATATACTGAAAAGCAGATAAAACACAACCCTGAGGTTGGCTAACTGGCCATAACTAATCAATGCATTGCAGTTTGAGCACCAAACCCTTACACCTAGGTGCAATCACTTTTTCTTTGTACCTCTGGAGAGAATAAACAAAGGTTGAGAAAAACCTATCTTTGAAAAAGAAAAAGAAAGAAGGAATAAATGGGAAGGAACAAGTCAAGTCAATGGATCTTGTTCACACAGCGGCCATTTTGAAATTAGGTTTGGCTACACTCGGGTGATATATAGTTTCACATTTAAGGTAATATTTGGGCACTAATAGCTATCTACTTACAATCTATAGTCTGGGTAGCTAGTAGTAGCTAACTTTCTAACATCACTGCTAAATTTAAACAGTTGTTGCTGTTCCCAAGATTGCTAGGTCATTCTGAATTCCACGCTGAATCCCACTCGATTTGGGGGCGGAACACGCCAGGATTGGCCAATGCCAAAGCCAGTCCCCAGAATTGTCAAATCAAATCATCGACACGCTATATGGTCCGCCTCTCAACCCTGTCATCAAGACAAGATTTGTTTTCAGCCTCTGAAACGTCTCCGACCCTCGCGCTACTTGCATTTCGTTGGGTTCATTTCGACTTTAAGGGCATCACCCACCAAGAGCAATGAGACTATACAGTAAGAACTTTGCGAGGCAGATTTTGACCCACCTGTCAATCACAGCAACAGATGTGTACAGGTCGGAAGCAAATTTCTGAAAAATCGACCTTGGTCCGAAAAAATAAAAGCCGAAATATATCGCTCAGCGAAACTTCGCCGTGGATATACACGGTTGCATTGTCTGTAGGCCTATATAGGTTAGAAAATATTCTTCACTTGTGAATTAATCGCACAGGGAAAAAAGTCACCTGTGTGTAACGAAGTAACGCCATACTCTACATGCCTTCTTTTTTTAAAGGAGAGATCTATTCCACGAGTGTGACACAAGTTCAAAATGGCCGTCGATAGCAGGTAGGCATATGAGCGACTGAGACAATTGTTTTTTAAACCAAACTCAAGCTGGAGACTAACAGCCCTGGGAGGGGAAGTTATGTCGTAAGCCATCTGTTATCATCTATAATGAATTTCCAGCAGGGGGGGAACGGGGAGCGGGAGGGAGAATATACAGCATGAAACAAGCAATTACTCACAGTTCACCACCAATGTCCCGAACGTGGTAGCTTCACCCAGGGGGCTCGTGGCTATCACTTTATACTCGCCAGCATCTTCAAGACAGCACCTGCAGGAAGTAGGACGTTACATTATGTATCTGTAGAAGGCGGCAGCAGATTGAGCAGTAGCCTACAGAGCTGTAGAGAGCTACGAAAAAATCGCTCTGTGCTATGAATGAATTGTTTTGAAACCCATTTCTTGTTCGGGTTTGGATTTTGTGTGCCCTGTATGCGACGTCACTGTGCTTTGCCAGGCACAGACCTGTTTATGTGATGAAGTACTTATGGTTGTTTTTAGAGATGGTGAAATACCACTCAGAGACCTGTTTAAGTGATGAACTGCACCACTTGTGGTTGTTTTTACAGATGGTAACATGCATTTTATACGCGTGCTATAATTTTATGGACTGTGTTACAAAACTATCAACCTCTGGTAGCAGCAGTGCTATGTGCAACATCGTTAACGTACAGCCCCCCTGGCCTACTGCACCAGTCTGTGCTCTGTTGAATAGTCAATCATCCCCCATCCAACTCAAAGGACCAAAGGAAGAAAGGGAGAAGGCTTTTTGGTGGTTCACCCCAGGACCCGTCAACAATGATTGACGTTCAACCACTTCTCTGCATTCTCTGCATTCTAATTGACGTTCCTGACCAACAGCGAGTAAAATTAATCCGTTTTTCATTTTTTCACATTTCTCAATCTCACTCCCATTTTTTTACCTTTGTTTATCAAGGGTGATGTTTCTGACCCCAGCTTCACATTCATCACAGTTACATCTGGAGGATGGCTGCTGATGGTTTTCTGATTCACTTCCACTGCCCAAATGTTCCCAGCCTTAAAGACTTTGCACACAGAGTCCGTTTTTCCGTCCGAAATTGACGCACGAATAAAACGAATACAACCTCATTTGTGTCATCATTGACACACCGAGTCCGACAATTACGTCCGTCATTTAATTTTCCGGACGAGGTTCGATTTTCTGCGTTTTTCCGCATCCATGAAAAGCGTTTTGACAGTTGTTTGACCACCCAGAGCCACCGTAGTAGTGTTGCTATTCACAATGAAAAATGGCGTCTGAGAAGTTAACTCACTTCGTCTCCCTGCAGCACAAAGCATTTTATGACAAAGCAGGAATACACAGATTGGGAATTAAAAGACAGAATGTGCCGGGTGATTGCAGACCAGCTTGGAATGCGGGACGCGGTGTGTGTGTGTGTGTGTGTGTGTGTGTGTGTGTGTGTGTGTGTGTGTGTGTGTGTGTGTGTGTGTGTGTGTGTGTGTGTGTGTGTGTGTGTGTGTGAGTGTGAGTGTGAGTGTGTGTGTGTGTGTGAGAGAAAGAGAAAGAGAAAGAGAAAGAGAAAGAGAGCCACACAAGACACACTGCCAGCCGCTGTTCTGGATCAATATGATCGCGGTAGTTTTCTTCGTTGCGAAAATTCACAACGAATATTGGATAATTAACGCATCGGACTCAGTGTGCAAGGTATCTGTGCGTGACGTTTTTTTCCGGATGATGGATTAAAAAACCGCAGTGAACAATTGGGACTCTGTGTGCAAAGACCTTAGATCTGGGATTTAACTCCACCGACCTACCTTCTGATCTCCAGCGAGTTAAGGCCAAACGTCTGCCGCAGACCATAATTCCACGGTTGGAGAGACACATTCAGGGGCGCGCCATCCTTGTACCTGAAATGAGTGAGTTGAACAGAGATACGAATATCAAAGTAGCACTTGGGTGTTCTGTGCTGCTGCCCACAAATGACTAACGCACACCTTTCACCAATCAACAGTTAGCTCGTCTATTACGACGAGGGCCTTTGATCTCTCACTCCGTCGTGACTCCGTGAGATCAGTATCGTCGAAGGCCTCTTGAAGCTGGTCCGGCTGGATGGGTCTCAGCTGGGACGGTTAAATCCACGCGCTGCCGGTTATCGGGATCTTGGCTTAGGTTCATGAATACTGAACACGTTCTCTTTTCATCAGCGAGTCTCTTAGCAGCTCAAGTATCAAGGTCTACATTTTGCCGCATTGCCTGAATGAACACAGGTGATTCCAGGTTAATATAGGGGCCTATATTCAACTCAGAGTTCAGCACTGGTGTCGTGGGCTCTCGCAAACCGCTCATATTCAACCCCTGCCACAGTTAGGTGTAGAACCTTACCTACCTCTATACCTCTCACACCTCCATACCTCTACGGAACGTAGGACAAATTCAGTATTTTAGTGCATTATGGATGAGGCATCATGAATTAGTGATCAAAAGTTCATGCTATACAGCAGGAGTGCATATTATATAGTTTTAGTTCCCTGAAACTGTCAATCTTGGAAAAGTTAATGCTTTTTTTGCTCCAATCCACTCCCAACGCAGTGAGAGACTAAATTAAAATGACACCAGCCTGCGCTATGACCTCAGAGACTGCATTTTACAGTATATAAAATAGTGTAAGATTAATGGCGGCAGGTCAATGGGAGTCATGAGAATGGAGTGCAGGAGGAGAGAGAACTTCTTACCAGGTGACCTTTGGGTCTGGACAGCCCTGGACGGTACAGGACAGTTTGACCGTCATGCCCTCCCACACAGTGTGTGCTCTCAGCGGGATCGGGAAGTCTGGAGCCTTCCGACTCAGGTCCTCCAGGTATTTCAAATGGGACGATGCCTTCTTCTCCGCCTGGAACATACCGGTAGATCATTTATCTACACTTATGAGATATGATAAAAATAAATAAAAATAAAACGGGAAAGAAATTAATTGATTGTGAAGGTGACATGAAAAGCAATGGGCTGATAAAAGCATATCTCTTCAAAAGAAACAAACAAAACAAACTGAAATTACAACAACAAACGAGCTGCAAAATAATTGCATAAAAGAAACAAGAGTACATAGATTTCAGATTTCATTATTTAGCCCTTTACAGGAATTTGAATTGCAAGCACAGAGTCAGACATTTGCAGACATTTAACAAAGATCACATTTAAGACACAGAACAGACATAAACCGCACAACAGGAAGGACAGTATAACATTTCAACATACAGGTAAGCTAGGTGCTGCAGCAGCTTATGGGGTTGTGATCATACATAACATAGCATTCAATGGGTATTCATGCTATAGACGGTTTTCACCAGAGCGCAACCCCACAGCACTTCCTTTTTCTCAGCATTCGGCAAACTGCAGAAATATTCACTGGACATCGTTACTTTTGTTTTCGCCGCTCAGCTGTATAGACGGTTTGCACGGAATGGTCAGTCCTGCACTTGAATGTTTTTTTTTTCTTTTATGTCCATAGCAAACACTGCAACAGGAAGTGAGCGGGGGTTCAATTTAGAATGTTTTTGTTGTCAAGTTAAAACCGTCTATAAGTGATTGGTTCAAATAAAACCCTGCCTCGATGGTTGATAACCTCTGGTTTAGATAGAAACAATTTGGATGTTGCTATGGGTCATTCCTGTGACCATTTTTTGGAGATCGGGTTGGACTCTTACCTGTTTGCGCAGGGCCATGCGGTCAATGCGGGTGCGTATCAGATGCTGGTTCTTGATCACTCCGATCTCCACCTTCTCAGCCTCATTCCCAAACATGGTCCACTTGTCTATATAGTATTCGTCGTCATCAGCAGCCATGGTCTCTTTCAGGACCTCCCTGGTGGAGTGGACAAATATGGTGGATTCTATTGTAATTATATTAGGGGTGGGCCGAAATATGGTAATTGTATCAAATCGTGAACCCTATATTGTGTGTCGAATCATATGGTAAGATGCGTAGGCCTATCCTAAATTCTATATTTCTTTGTTTTAGTTAACAGGGGCAGTAGATAACAACAATACCAGCAGAGTTACAAACTATTACATTTGCATCGTATTTACAGTAAAATAGCAACATTCATATACGTATATAATACACAGCAAAATGCTACATACCGTTGTACCATGGTAGGAAGTAATACTATGCATGCAATGTTTGTTTGAGTGGCAAATTAATAAAACAAAAAAAATTGGGGGGAAAACACGTTGCACCAAGACTGCAGAAAGCTAAGCAAAAGACACTTTAAGATGACAATCTCTTTTGATTTCAGTCAGCACAAAAATAGGTACACACTGTTTAGATTCAGAAATATTTTCAACCAAGACCAGAGGGAAAATCATCCTGTTTTTGCACACTATGATTAGGCTGTCCCAGAGACAGAGACAGGGCTTCAGACACAACTCACATGGTTCAAACAATAGCAGCCAATCTGTGGGAAAACAAACTGCAATTTTACATTGATTCTTGGCGCTTTAACTTTTCTGTCTGTCCAAGTCCATTTGGAGACACGTGCTAGTCTTTCTTGCGATATTTGGCACTTTGTCATTTGAAAAGCTCATTGACGAGGCTCCATTTACACCTACGTGTCATTTCACATCAGCACCAGACTCGCACACGTTCATGGGTTTTGAGAGCGGCCTTTTTATAGCTGGAACACGAAGCCTCTCTGCCACTGCACATTCACACCAGGACAAGATGCAGGGCCGCTGCTGAATCTGTCACAGGACCACGTCCGTCTCTCAGGTGTGGACAGTTCAAAGTGCTGCTGTGCTTATTGGTTGCGTGATGTCCTCGACGTCCACGGCTTTGATCACACAGTTGTGACATCAGCAGTGATGTCATAAATCCCACTGTGGCATCGTCAGTGCTCAGTGATGTCACAAAAAAGAAGTGGGGACAGCTGTATGTTGCCAGCTCCAAGACACGTGATCCAGCATCCCTGAAGTATGCCAGGGCGAGGCCAGCTGGACGAGCTGCAGGGCGCACGAGGCCACGCAGAGAGCGAGCCTAGGAATCGAGCACGCGAGATGCCTAGTATTGTAAAAGGGAGCATGTGGGCAATGTTCTCTGTTTCAATTTTGTCCCAGAAGTGATGTCATCGGTGATGTCACTTGAGCAATTGTGCATTGTGACATCACTGATGACGTCATAGGCATTGTGACATCATCAGTGATGTCATAAGAGCAAGTGTGATGTCATCAGTGATGCGAAGTTGTGACATCGTCAGTTTGTGACATCATCAGTGATGTCATAATAGCTAGTGAGGCCACACAGCAGGGCGGGAGAGGCCACGTTGTGGAATCGAGCGCAGCTAGCGTGCGAGATGCCTAGTGCAAGAAAATAAACCATCAGGGCCAATTAGTCCTGATGGTGGCGCTACAGCAACCGTCTAAAGTTTCAAACTGTGGAAATGAATGTGTGTTATGTGAATCAAACATTAGTCTGTAATTGGAGCCAAACACACGGACGCAAATCAAAACAAATTGTGCCACACTCGCCTTCCAGAAGTACGCCGATCCTTGAGAGTTCATGCTTCCTCTCTCATCCAGGCTGCGAGGACTCAATCATCTTCAGCGTTATAGCAGATTTCCATCATCCGCCCCAAAACATCCAACCATCCAACTCTGAGGGGTAGGAGGTTTTTCAACAATCGCGCTTCCGAGGAGGAATGACCCTTCGGAGGGATACGACCTTGCTCAGGCTAGAGGTGAGGAGGCGAGGGGCATTTAAATAACAGGGAGAAATCAAGGCCGGTGAATTGAAGCTCGGCCCGCCAGCGGCTGAGGAAAGGGAGAGGGCACTTAATGAGATGCCAAGTTGGCGGGGGCACATGGGTGCAGCTGAGGCTCATTACTGTCACATGTGTTTTGTCTTTAGAGAGGCGCTAATTTAGGGGTAATTTAGGGGTAATTTAGGGGTAATTTCGCACTCCTTTTGACTCTATGGCAACTCTCTTCTCATGCTATTCATCTTCTCCTTCAAGACTCTCTCTGACCTCTGTCCGTCTATTCACCGCTGCCGGTCACTTGAGAGTTCTCTTTCTTTGGGAGTTCTTTGATTCCTTTCGGCTCGAAGAAGAAAACATAATATCTGTGTTATTCTTAGCTGAGATGAGGATGTCTCTGTAACGCCAGAGATGTCAAATCCTTTCTGACACCACAGGGATGGAATCAGGCTCTGGAGGAGAACAGGAAAGAAGCTGCAGCTGAACGTCCCCGGTGTGTAAAGTGCTACTGACTCCAGATAGATATACGGCCCTATCTTCACAACGGAATAGCGCCGCGCAAGAAGCCCTAATTGTGGGCGTGTCGGCCCGCTGAGCTTCACGTCATCTCGGCGCAAACCTCCATAGGCGTGTTTATGACCATAACAGGATTTACAAGGTGAGATCACTCCCCTTAAAAGCCACAGCGTCACCGCCATCACGTCTGTGACAGCAGTTTCTTTCTTGCTCAGTGCAAGCAGAGTGACAGAGAGAGAGACAGAAGAGAGAGGGGGAGAGAGAGAGAGAGAGAGAGGGGGGAGAGAATTGGAGGATGAACCAGTTCGGATTCGTAACAAAAATGTATGCTTTTGTAATTAGTAGCCTATTATTTAGTCGTTTCGCTCATATAGGCTATAACATACCCATTTAAAAATATTTGTTTCTTTAATAGGGTAGGGATGTGTGAGATTTTAATTCTAGCCTATTTCAATAGCCTATAGCAGAATTGTCCACTCGGGTTAACCTATTGTTGCATAGTGCAATTGCAGGGAGAGAGGTTACTGTATACTATAGCCGGTGTTGTGTCAAAAAGTGATTTGCTGCCAGAAACTGATTTTGATCCGCGGGACCGCGCACAGCACAGCGCTGCCTCAGTGCCTCTACCCACCCTGTGCACCGACCCACCCTGCCTGCCTACCCGGCCCAGCTCACACCTTCTCCGGGCAGACCCCCCTCCAGGACCCGGCACTCTAGCCGAACACTTAAAAGCACCCCTCCCCGCGCTACACACAGACTCCGGCTTTTTGGCACAAAACCATGACAAACAAATTCTCATTTTTAAATCAAGGTGTGTTTTTTTCTGCAGTGTAGGTTAGTTGAAACTCAACGTGGCATTCATTAAGCGCGAGCCGTGCGTAATGTAGGCCTATCCAAGCGAGGATTTCCTGCACTGCGCGGAGAATACTGTCTGCGCTCAGGTGTTTTTTTTTGCGCTAAGACCAGCTATTTGGTGGCATTAAAATTGAGATCACCCAAGGCCTTTTTTTCGAACACATTGCGCTGGAACGCCTATTTTGGCACGGGGAACACCCAAACCTCTGTTTACGCTCGGAACATAGCGACGGTATCTTCGCCAGAGCGCAAAATGACACTTGCGGGAGGGAGATGATAGGCTAGAGGCCCACGGACACGCCTGGGCCACGCCTACACCTGCGTCTGTGCTTAGATCCCAGCAGGGGCAAGGTGCCCCCTGATTTTGGTAAAGCAAATCATGTCACAAGATGCCATGTTCCCATGGTGTCCCTATTCTCTGTGACCTAAACCTCCCCATTCTGGGAATTAGTTTTTAGATTTATGACATCCTCTCCATGCCAACTGCTACAATGATCATAACTTTCAGTAAACGAATGTTCCATATACATCATCAAGGCAGATTGGAACAAGGTTACATCATTTATGATTTAGTTTATGAACGACCTGGTACATCATACTAGCATTCTGGAGGTAATTGTACTCTACAAGCCTCAAAAGGTTATAACGACGGAAAAGCGGTCTGGTAGGAGACAAGGCTTGCGACTTTCTTTTGGAGAATCTGTAGCTTTTTTAGATGACTTGAAAATGTGTTGCACCATATGACATGACAGTAATTTACAGTAAGAAGTGCAGAGAGTGGGAGAAAATGTCTCAACTTAAAAAACAAACCAACATATTTCGACAATTTTTCCGTTAGACCATCAATATGATATTTGAAGTTGAAAAATGCATCAATGAGGATCCCCAGGAATTTTGTGGAGCTGACTCTTGCAATATTCTGTCCATTTATTTTGGGGCAAACATGCTCAGCATCTGTTAGCTTTTTGTTGGAACGGAACACAATATAGTTAGTTGTGCTGACATTAAAGTCGAGCTGAACTCATAAATGACTTTTCTTTTCTTTTAGTTCAAATACCTGGGTATGCAGTGCATCTATTTAATAATGTATGCAAACAAAATCACAAAAGTCTAATTTCTTTAGTTTTTCACACTTTTTCACATCAAAAGTTTATTTTTCAAGATTTCATTGATAACAGTAATGTACAGTTTGCTGACGTCACCTAGTACTATCAAATTTCTACCCCATTTCAACCAATCATATCACGACATGCAGCTGTCAATCAAATCTTCATTTCAGGATAATTTTCTCTTCCAAATGAAGTAGAAAATGGCGCCTAGTGCCTGTCATCTGGCAGAATTCCTATCCCATAAACTAACTACTAACTTGGCCAATTGTTAGAAACATGAACAAAAAACAAAAACTATAATCTCTAAGAATGCAAAGAAATGTAACTGGCTCGTTAAAACGCGCATTCCAGGGATATCGTATTTACAGAAATAGCGTAAAAGGCACGCGCTTGAGAGCGTTTGAGAGCGTGGTTGTCAGGGGTTTGCCCTCGGAGATTCCAGGCGGGCGGGCAGCACCCATGCATCGGATTGTCCGCTCCCTCCGCACAAAGCAGCTGGCTGCCTGGATCCCACTTGCGTAGCACGACAACATGCTGAATCCCACTCGATTTGGGGGTGGAACACGCCATGATTGACCAATGCCAAAGCCAGTCGACAGAATTGTCAAATCAAATCATCGACATGATGCTATGACCCGCCTCTCAACTTGTCATCTCAGACAAATTATGTTTTCAGTCTGAAACGGACTGCGACGCACGTGACGATACGGGTTCAGTTCGACTTTAAGAGAAAGTTTCCACCCCTGGTTAATGGGGAAGATAGTTCTTTCCTCCTCTCCATCAGTAGTACTGAAGGTTATTCAGTAGCATTCCATCCAATGGCTTCTTAGCTTCATTAAATCCTTCAGATGAGAATTGATGCGACAAATTCTCCAGCTGGCCTATTTCAAACATCTGAGGGCAAAGAAAGAAACACTGATCTCACTTGTTTATTAAGACTCTCCATTGATGTAGAAGATCACCTCCAAAAAGGAAGTTCTTGTGCTGTCAGAGCCTGCAGGGCAAAACGCCAGTGAGACTCAAGCCTCTCCTCCTCAAAGTGGAGAGCGAGAGAGAGGATGTGGAGGTGACTACTGATGGCATGAAGTCGTCCCACACTGAGTTTCATGACAAGCACAACTCATCTAGGAAGGAAGTCCTCTAGAGAGGAGTGCAGCCTGGCATGGATGACTCGGGGGGGGGGGGGGGGGGGGGGGGGGGGTGGACTGGAGAGGCCATTGTGCCTGAGTGTTGTGAAGGTGATTTGAATCTACCCTGTGGTGTGACTGATTTGTTTGTGGGAACTTTGGCTGTTGCTATGTGAAAGAACGTTGACTGTGTTTTCTTGAAATCTTGACTGGTTTTGCTGGCTTATTTTAGTTATCAACTGGGAGATCTACTGTATCCGTTAAACACTAGAATGGCCACGGCGGTCATTTTGACCTTTTTGAAATGTATACAGTATGTACAATAACTTTGTTTAGCCCATTGATACCTGATGCAGCATTTGTGTGTGTATCCCTTTAAGATCGCAAACCGGTTCGCAGTCTTAAAGGGATACACACACAAATGAGGGATATACACGCAAATGCTGCATCAGGTATCAATGGGTTAATTAAAAGATACAATGCTGCTGGTACCCGAGTTGTCCTAAAAGTCTCTCTATTTTTATTTGAAATAGTTTTTATATAAATTACACAAAAGGCAAAGAAAATATATATATACCTATTTACCTATTTCGGCCATAAGTAGCATTTTTTTTTAGCATGTTTTCACATTGTGGTGTTATTTCATTAGTATGGTTGATGATTTCTAAAACCATTTGCCATCTATTGTGCTGGATGTGAACTCTCACCATGTCCTGTGGCGCGGGAACTTGCTGCCGAGGTCCAGGATCTCCTTGACGGACATCACGTCACCCGAGATGATGGGATAGAAGTCAGCATAGGAGGCCTCTTCATCACTGTCACATCAGAAGAACATTGGAGAAACACAGCAAAGGCAGGCCTGATTAATGGAGGATGATAGATAGATAGTTAGATAGATAGATAGGTAGATAGATAGATAGATAGGTAGGTAGATAGATAGATAGATAGATACAGTAGATAGATAGATAGATAGATAGATAGATAGATAGATAGGTAGATAGATAGATAGATAGATAGATAGATAGATAGATAGATAGATACAGTAGATAGGTAGATAGATAGGTAGGTAGGTAGGTAGATAGATAGATAGGTAGGTAGGTAGATAGATAGATAGATAGGTAGACAGATAGACACACAGACAGACACACAGACACACAGACAGATAGATAGATAGATAGATAGATAGATAGATAGATAGATAGATAGGTAGGTAGATAGATAGATAGATACGTACCTATCTACCTATGACAAACAGTGACTACCTACAGTACGTACGTATGTACATACATACATACATACATACATACGGAGGTACGTAGACAGACAGACAGACAGACAGACAGACAGATAGATAGATAGATAGAATATATATAGATATATAGATATATAGATAGATAGATAGATAGATAGATAGATAGATACAGTAGATAGAATACTTTATTTATCGCCGTGAAATATGGACAAATACATTTCACTCTCAACAACAATGAATTGATCCATTGATGGATTTGAAGAATGCTCACATTAACGATCCTATGAACAGGTTTGACATGTCACATGGTACAGCATATTCTCCAATTAGAAGTTCACCAGACTAATATCCTCCTCAGCCACTAGGAAGCAGCAGTGGCTCTCCTATTCTCCGTGTGAACAGTAGGGGGGGGGGGGGGCATATTATCAGAGGGAGCGCTGCTAATGTTGGCAAACATCATATGCATGAGCTTGGATTTATTCAAGCACTCTGGGGATTCATTTTAAAACAGGCGACTCCTCTCTGATCCCCAGACAGACACAAAAGTGGCTTTAATGGATATCTTCTGTTTCCTCTTTCACCTCCTGAAGAGCTCAAAGACAAACGGTGACAAACCTAAGTCAGACAAAAGCAACATAAACGGCATAAAGGATCCTCCATGAAAGACAGAGCCTCTTTGAATGATGTCAGTGCTATTTGTCACACTAAAACCCTCTGTGATTCTGCGCAGCACTAACAGGTCTAAACATGGCTCTGTACTGTACAGTGTGGCACAGCATTGATTTGTCACTGCTCACCATGTCAGCAGGTGCACGCTCCAAAATTGACTTTTTTGTCCACTGGCCAAATGGCTACTGGCTAGTGAATGTTTCCAATTTTACCAGCCACTCGATAGATGACTTTTTTATTTTCTTTTTTGCTAGTGAGTGAAGCAGAGCCACTTGGATATTTGAACAGCATTTGGCTGGTGGCCTGGGGCACATTTTGGAGCCTGTCAGTAGGCACTTCCACTGCTCAAATCTTGCAGAAGAAATAGCATGTTCCACATTGCTTACAATAAAATAAGCAATGTGATGGTTGATGTTATTTTGTGAAGGTGTTGTGATTTCAACTTTCATCCTGAGACAAGAATGAGAGATGCGAATTTTATATATACAGTATATATATATATATACAGTATATATATATATATATATATATATATATATACAGTATATATATATATATATATATATACAGTATATATATATATATATATATATATATATATACTGTATATATATATATATACTGTATATATATATATATATATACAGTATATATATATATATATATATATATATATATATATATATACAGTATATATATATATACAGTATATATATGTATACAGTATATATATATATATATATATATATATATATATATATATGTGCATTTTTCTTTTTTTTTCTTTTTCATTCAGATTACTATCTAATCGACATGTGTATATGTATTACATGAATACAGTACATACATACCCTTATACGACCTCTACACCCACGACTGCGTGGCGACTCAAACTTCGAACACCATCGTGAAGTTTGCAGACGACACAGCGGTCGTCGGGCGGATCTCCAGGAGCGACGAGACAGCCTACAGAAAGGAGGTGGGGGCCCTGGAACAATGGTGCCAGGACAACCACCTCTCTCTGAACATCTCCAAGACCAAGGAGATCATTGTAGACTACAGGAGGGGGGGGGGGGGGGGGGGCACCCCCCCCCCAATCACCATCAACGGCACAGTGGTGGAAAGGGTGGACAGCTTCAAGTACCTGGGAGTCAACATCCACCAGGACCTGACATGGGCCAACCACACCACCACTGTTGTCAAAAAGGCCCAACAGCGACTAGACGG